>NC_135437.1:7000094-7032594 GCF_051991255.1 Vanacampus margaritifer
AAAAAAATATATATATACTTACGAAAATAAAGTGATACTGTTAGGGGAAAAGACACAAAAAAAGCAGTAATAATAATATAATGAATTTCAACTTTGTTCTCATAATATTATTAAAAAATAACTTAATAAAAACGTAGAATACATTTTTTCTCAGAAAATAACTTTATACTTTAACATTACCTTTTTCGACCACAAAGAACAAAAATAGCTAAATTAATAATCGTACATCTTCTTTTTAGTGTGGCCCTAACACTCATTTGTTGATAGATGTGCCCTGGCTATTAAAAAATAAATAAATAAAAAAATAAAATAAAAAAAATTGTGGGGTGCCGGGTGAGTGTCTGCATTTTAGGGTTCAGATTTACAGTGTGTAGCCATCAGGTCTTTTATTAGTTTAGTGACTGACAACTCAGTCAACAACTTTAATGTCCGAGTTTGATGCTAATTAGCTTGCCTGGACAAAGTGCAAATGTCAAACTGAATGATAGGAGCACTGTGTGTGTGTTTTTGGGCATTGCAAAGTGTGTGGTCTGAGTGTGGCCTTTAAACACAGCAGGTTACTGCTCTCGTCACGTCTGAACAATTTCTTTGCTTGTGGAAGAGTTACAGGAGGGCCACAATGTTTTTTTTCCTTCACCATCAGGATCGGCAGCTAAAATGTGCACGAGAGAAACACGGTTGAGCTTCAAAAGGTCCACTAAGTACAACTTTTTAGATGTTTTGTTGTTGTTTTTTTAACGAGCCCAGACGTAATCCGCAATTGACCAAGTGGACGTTCTAGTAGGAAACAAGAGACAGATGTTTTTTTCGGATATACGCACAACTGGAATACACCTTCATGTGGAATTGTTGGGAGTCAAGTGTCTCCATAGCAACGCTCATCCAGAGGTTAAGTGTTGTGACCATTTTCCCATGTCAACCAAAACACCACATTGTACACTCGATGACTAATATCGCTTCAAAGCGCTGATCATTTCCGAGTTTGGTGTTGCTTGTGGCCCAGCAGCTGATTGAGAGGCCCAGAGCCAGTTCTAGAAAGAAGCCTGTCCGTCAGCAGACACATCACTGCTAGCCTAACTTCACTGCTCTATTTAGAGAAAAGTCCAAGTGTGGAAGTAACTGCCACTGCAAAAGTGCTCATTCTTTACATCTTTTGGTTTCACCTTGAAGCACTTATGTTGAAAATCTCCATTTCTGTTTCATTCTGAATGACACGTTTGCAGTGTAGTTGGCAACAGAGTGCAGGAAACAGCAAAGAATATTGAACAGGAAAGCCATGTCATCTTGACTCAACTCTCTCTACCAGCGGCTCTGGTGCTGTGAGGGGTCTCTCTCGCTCTCTTTCTCGCTCTCTCACATCTTCCTCACAAAGGCCAGGGCAGATCGCTGAAGTCCACGGGGCCACCCAAGCCAGCATCCGCCTCCAGAAGGGACATGATGACAGCCATGGCCGCCTCGTCATTGCTGGGGCTGCTGGAGCCGGGATCATCCATGATGTCGATACTCAGGTGGGAGTTGTCGCCTGAATTGAGGGATACCAAAAGACAATTAGTCCAACTGAATGTGTACGCGTTTAAATGGCAAGTCAACCCAAAAATATGCTTTACAATAATATATTGGATGTGATCACACTAGTCTTAACACAGTATTCTGATTAATATTATGTCTGAGGAATTTGAATTAAAGTGGAAGTCAACCGCCCCAAAAATTCTTGACAATAATATGTTTAATGCAGCCTCACTAATCTATATATGGTATTGTGGTTAATATTGCGTTAGTGGAGAATGAGTTAAGCAGCAAAATCCAGCAGTTTTTATCAATATCAGAAGGCGGCCATTTTGCCACTTGCTGTCAAGTGAAAATAACATCACAGTTGCTCAGGTCTCAGGTAACAACCAATCAAAGCTCAGCTTCAGAAACAGGTGAGTTGTGATTGGTCGTTGCCTGAGCCCTGAGCAACTGCGATGTCATCTTCAGTCGACAGCAAGTGGCAAAAGGGCCGCCCCCTAGCTTTTGCTTCATAACTCATATTCCATAAATGTAATATTAATCAGAATGTTCATGTTTAGACTAGTGAGGTCATATATAACATATTATTGTCAAGAAATGTTTAAGGTTCGCTTCCCCTTTAAGCAGCAAAATCCAGCCATTTTTTTCCAATTTGCTGTCAATTGAAAATGTCATCACAGTTGCTCAGGGCACAGGAAACAACCAATCACAGCTCAGATTTAGATAACAGAGAGGTTATCTAAGAAAAAAAATCTTAATTGCAATCTCAGGGTGCCGCCATGTTGGGCAATTAACATCACAATGACACCGTCACACGTTGAATATGTATCACCATATGACCAAACCCAAAAAACAGGTTAGCGGACTTCCTGTGTATGCTGCGATAACTATCAAATAATAAATAACTATGGATTGATGACATAACAGTTTGAACAAAATGTTAGAGAAGGTTTGGATTCAAACCCCCGAGATTGATTGTTTATTTCTTATTCCGCAAACACACTGTTCAACAAAATACTCTGCATTGACGACAAACGGGCAGCTGTCCCGCCAGCTTAAACCTAGAAATGGATATCTGGTGTGAAAGCTTCTGTCCATTTGAGTCCGTGACCCCACCCTAAACCCTCCCAGTTTTTGCTGGGCGCCTGTTGCAATGGAAACGCAACAGAAGCTGTGTCGTGTGGTGCTAGCGTGAAAGACTCACTCATGATGGACTGGTTGGAGTAGGGGTACCCGACAGAATCAGGCCCAGGAAGGATCCCAGTGCTGGCCAGCTCAGGTGTCCCTCCATTGTGAATCTATCAACATGACACAATTTATCGGTTACTCCAAGTGAAAATCTGTTGAAATCTGATGAGAGAACATTCGGTTCTCAATATCACAGTGCCCAAAATGCAATGTTTTTAGGTGAAAATGTTACCAAAAATAAATGAATTCATTTAAAAAAAGGTTGTGTGTTACCTTCTTTCCCCCAGGAGAGCAGGTGTCCGGTGGAGGGGTACTGGTGATGTTCAACGGGCTAGAACCGCAGCTGGATGGGGAGGAGCCTCGGATCCTACAATCAAAAACAGGGAATGACTTGCCAATAGGAAGAAAACACAAAAATGAATATCAAAAGAGCAAATAAAGCTTCTCATACACCACATAAGCCGTCTGCCTCCTCCTCATTATGAATTCCCATTTAGGATGCAATACAAATGTTACAACAGCAATATGCTCTTACTTTTGGATCTCCATCACTTCCTCTGCGATCATCCTTCCAATTTTTCCAGCTCCTGCTCTAGTGCCACCAGGAATGCCAGGCACCGTCTGCAATGCCCGTCTTCCTCCACCTACTGTTCAACAGCGACCCAGAAGAGGAGGGTTTTAACAAGTCGACAGTAGCAACCGTTGCCTGTTTATATAATGCCAGACAGCATTTTCAGCTTACCCTCCGAAGGGAGAACACTGTCCATACTCTGTGGGGAGGCAGCAGATTGACTGTAATCTGTTCCTTCCACCACGGGACACCTAGAGAGAGAAAGAGAGAGAACCATGTGGAAATTATCCGTTTCACAAGACTTTCTGATATCCTGTCTAATGTCCTCTGCCACTTACGACACAATGGTGTTAGTGGAGACAATATATTCCACCTCCTTGGTCCAGGGGTTCATAAAGCTGAACCATCGACTCCTTAGTGTGATGAAAGAACCATCTTTGATCTTGAATTTGTAAGAGTTGGTGCTAATCTTCTCTCTCATCTGCAGCACTATAACAGTAAATAGAATAAATAAATGAATTTATTTGTGGGACCTCAGCTTTCTCTTTGTTGTTTTAGTCACTGTTGCACAACACTGGTACATGCACTACTCTGATAAATAAGTACACTACAACAGATTTGTTATCACCCCTTTGACTCAAAGGTTGGGAATCACTGCATCATCGGTCTTGTGTGTAAAATTTTGAGGGGGAAAATAATAATAATAGCTGTTATATAACAAGATGTGGGAAAAGTAAAACACTGAATACTTTTTTGATCAAAAGTTACCAAGGTGTTAAAACTTTTGACAGTTGATTACTTGATTTGAGTTAATCCGATTTTTCAAATACCTTGTCTGTGGCACTCTGCCAAATGGCCGATATCATCCTGGTGGAAATACTCATAGAAGGAAGTTCCTAGCAGCTCCTGGGGTAGGTAGGCTAGAATGGCCGTTGCTCTTTAAAAAAAAAAAAGAGAGAGAGAGAGAGAGAGAGCGAGAGAGAGAAAAGAATGTAGACTTTATGTAGTACTCACAGCTAATTTTAAAATGTACAGTATAATCACAAAAACAGTCATAAATCCCCATATGTTTATTGCAATGAATGTCGCTTCGCACTTTGTATTTTGTAATGTTTGTTTGTTTGTATCATTTTTCATTTGTTATTTATAAAATGTTATGCCTTTATTTTTTTAGTCCATCTTTGGCTCATTTGTTTTCAATTCATGATGTTACTTGTCAAATGTTGTACATTAAGAAATAATTGCTCAACTGAATTTTTTTTATTTTTTTTTAGAGGTTATTGTTAAATAAATTAACATTTATTACCACAAACAACTGAACAAATGTACCGAAAAATTGGTACTGGTGAGTACTTGGTAGCAATTCCCAGGTACCGAGAATCGGAACTGAACCGGTACAAATGTGAAAGGAACCCATCCATATCGTTGAACATGCCTGCAGGGATAAACTTGGCCAGTAGCCTGCATGACTCGTCTTAGCTTCCTCAACCAAAGCTTCCACAGACTAATTTACACTTTTGAAGAAAAAGTTGGGGTACGTCTTGCAACACATCCCCAAACAAAACAGGTTTAAAGATCAATCAGGAAATTGTGTTTTGAAAGTGGTGACAAATCAAATATTAAAGATACTGAACACCAAAAAATTGATTCTGAATAGCTACTGCCACCTGTGGCCGAAAAATTAAAATGCATTTTCCCTTCTTCACGTACACAAAGCGCAGATGACATCACATCTGCAGACAGGGGGCGGGAAATTCAAACCTGAGGCCAGAGGCTTACAGGAGTTCCCATTATGAAAAGTTAAGGTGTTAATCTACTAATTACGAATGTTTCAGTCATAAATAGTCAAATAAAAAGGCTATTGTAAAGATATCTTTGGGCCAACTGTTACAAAGTACATCTTGAAGATTGCAAAAGTTTGATCTGATAATTTGCATAGCTTTGCCTTACCTCTGGTCAACGAAGACAAATTTGCCGTCAATAGCATGCCGTGAAACATACTCGGTGGGCTTCACCCTGATGTCTGCCAAGCTGGGCTGGGGGACAATATGCGGGTGTAGTCGACCAATGGCTACCAGGCAGCTCAAGTTGCAGCCTTCGTTATCAGGCTCATTGTCTTCGTCAAGACCCATCTTTGTGGGCGGCCAACTTTTTAGGTATCCCGTGCTATGGATCGTGCAGAAGCTCTTGCGATCAGCTGTAATAAGAATATAAGAGTTAAAATTTAAAAAATTTCAATTCGAGAGCAGCGTCACAAATGAATGTGAATTCAATAGGAGATGAGCTGGCAGAGTGATTTCAGAGTGCTCAGAGTTCAAAGTACCTCATGAACCAATCAGCAGGAAAAACAATCTTGTTACTTTCTAGTAGACCGCTTGCTACAAAAGCACTTAATTCCAAATTTGGGCAAGCTTGTGTGTTCCAAATTATGTGCTTCTATGAATTTATAATCTATGCAAATTGCGCTGAGCATAATTTTCAAGTCATAAACTGTACGAGAATGATTTGAATGTTTTTAAACAAACCTCCCACTTTTGTCAAAAATAATAATGTAGTTTTTGTTAAAACACTTCAGCAACAGTAGTTCAACATTTACACTCAATGGGCTACATTCAGCATTAGATATTATTTACCACAATATAAAATGAAAACATTTGTAATAATTTAAAAAATAAATCACTTCTGAATAGTTTATTTACGTATATACTCTACTAGAGAAGCTAATTGTGAAAATAGAGATAAAACAAAACTAGTTAAACATTTATTGTTAAAATCTCAAGTCAGAATTCAATGTTAGCACTCCCAGTGGAAAAGAGTGCAAACAAACAACAGTGCTGATATTTTGCAGTGAGGAAAGTAAGTATTTGAACACCCTACGATTTTGCAAGTTCACCCACTTTGAAATTATGGAGGGGTCTGAATTTTTCCCCATAGGTGCCATGTCTAGTGTAAGAGACACAATCTAAAATAAAAAATACGGAAATCACATTGTATGATTTTTAAAGAATTTATTTGTATGTTAGTGCTGTAAATAAGGATTTTTTTAAAATAAATTTTAGATTGTGTCTCTCACAGTGGACATCAATCAGCCTATGAGGAAAATTTCAGACCCCTCCATAATTTCTAAGTGGGTGAACTTGCAAAATCGCAGTGTGGTCAAATACTTATTAACCTCACTGTATAATAATGATGTTAATCATTTTTAATTCCTTAAATATTAGAGAATGTAGAACGCAAAACATGCACAGAAAAAAATAAATCAAAAGCCAAGAATGAGCATGAGTTGTTCAAGTAGAAAGGAATAACTATAGTACAGCAAAAAGGCATTTTTGTAGTTAAAATAAAATAAAATTCATGAAATTTATATTGGAAGAGACAGAAAATATACAAGCTATTTTGGTAAGATTTGTGCGTCAAACATCCATAAACTACAATTGGAGCACAAGATTGTGCATATGCGCTGTTAGTAAATGTGGCCCACCATCTTTGCAGTTTCATGGTACTAAATGCTACAGTAAATTACACTAGGTTAATCATGGACAGTTAGCAATTACTATTGTCGAACTAATCATATGCAATGCTATAAAAAACAATTGCATTAAGATCAGGGTTTCCATGTAACACTGGACTACATTTCTTTTATATTTGTATCTTTCCAGAAAATGGACGGATGTATAATTAAATAGATATACACTTAAAGAGGCCAACTTCCTTTGTTGTGTAATACCCATGTGCTAAGTGAAGCGTGAGTCCTGGTCATAACAAGGATGTGGCATTTTAAAAATAGAAAGAGGGACAATAATTTTCACAAGGTGGCAGCTAAAATTAGTGTATATCAAAATTATGACGACAAAGGAAAAAGATTAACTAGAAATAAAACAATTGCAATAAATCCCATGGCAGCATATCAAGTACAGGGAATTGATTGCGAAACACTACCTTTTTTCTTTGAGCAGGTTGAGGGAAAGTCTTTATCCTCTACTTTGACAGATGGCCTGTTGCACTTCATTCTACAGAAAAATGACCGTCTGGCACCAGAGCAAAGTCTAGATGGCCCTGGTGTGATGTCTGTTTTCACCGGAAGACCAGCTGCAAAAAAATATAAAAAAATAAAAGTTTAGAAACTAAAAGCCAGATGAGCATTAAACATTTTTTGATGCTACAGCAAACAAAATTATTCAGAAATATATGGGCATATACACATACATACATATTTATATACATGCATACATACCTACATAAACATACTGTATATATACACATGTACATATCTACAAAAATATACTGTATATACATGTACACACATACTTTATATATTATGGTTTCGAAAAATAAATGGTTACACGTCACAGTTTGCGAGTTAAAATGTGTGTTTTTTGGCGAGTCATATGGACACATTGAAAAGCAAAACTATAAGCGGGTGCGCAACGCGCTTATGCAGGGATTAAAGAACTATGGAATTCCTTCATGGAAAAAAAAGAGAAAAAAAAACAGGCGTGTGCGCTTTTTCATGTGGAATATGTTGTTTGCGCACTGTTACAAGCACTGTTGTTGCTAACAAACAGGCACTGTACCATTGACAAAGGAAGTAAACGGCGAGACACCACTAACGCCAGCATCACATATATTACTCGATGCAAGCGGCTAAAAGTTTGCTGTATGTTTGATATTCGCTTAATGTTCAGTATACACGGCACGCTGATATTCCGCATCATAGCTACATTAACGATTATATCCAGAGGTGCTCAAATAATGGCTTACTTTTAGCATCAATAAGCCTCTCTCGTGGGGCTGTATCAGAAGAAGACAGCTGTTCTTTGACCTTGGCGATGTCCTTAGGATGTAGGTAGTCAAAGAGACTCTGACCTATGAGGTCGTTCTGAAAAAAGAAAGCAATAGGTAAATGTCATTTGTGTCACTTGGTTATTACACCAAATCACACTACATGTCTTACAATGTGTTTCTGTAGCATTATTGAGTAGGTTTATACATAGACTACTAAGAGTGACAATGTCAAACACAAACAAACAAGTGAGAATTATTTTGTACTTGTAGAGGTTGACAAGATACATCGCAAGCTTTATAACATCACAAGTATTTTATTTGGTATATTGTACATATTCAATGCATACCTGGCTGTAGTTAAGAATCTTGTAAACAGATTCCGAAACAAAAAGAATCTTTCCTCGATCACATCCAACCACAAACAGGAAACCATCAGAAGCCTGCATTATGAAACAGATACTACAGCATATCAATTTTGGAAACAGTTCAACATACAGTGCTAAACAAATGAGTACAGAAACAGATTGTTTTCCCTCAATAAATTATTTATCTTCCTTTAAGGGTTAATATTTTCTATGGCATAAAACAACAGATTACTCCCAACTGTGGGCCACTGATTGCAAAAGGGATGTCAACATGCACACACAAAAATTCAGATTTTCTTTCAAACAAATTCATTATAGTCTTGCAATGTTGAAAATGAGTAATAGTTTCATGATGTATTATACACTTTTTTCAGACTTTCCAGTGGTCTTTCTACAGTTCCTGAAAGTTTGAGGTTTCACGACTGTGTAGCACTCACCCTTAGTATCAAATGTTTCAGCTCATCGTCTGAAAGGAAGGAAGGTTTGTAGTTGGCCTCTGTATATGGATTTGCGGCTCCTGCACGCAAGAGTAAACAATGTTATTACAAACCAGGAATCATTTAAAACATTTCTATTGAATATACTTTCTCTACCTGGCCATGTACCCGGTAGTTTCATTTTTGATACTTTATTGCAATTTAATTAACACTAGTAGTCGCAACGACGTGATGATTGATTAGGAGCGAGGGGAAAAGATTGATCAAAAGTTGATGTCTTGGGTGACTGATCCGACTAAAACAATAACTGTTGAAAAGAAGGACCAATGGCTATGTGCTCATATTTTGACATCAAACGTCATCCAAAAGTTGTTTTAAAATAAATTTCGAAAATTGTTAAACTTGTAAAAAATAATAATAATAATAAGTTTGGTGTTTTGACATTTTGGAAACTGATTTAAAAATAATGGAATAATAGTATGCAATAATTTGTTAACATTTACAATACTCATTGCTTACTGCAGATTAGTCTTAAGTAGGGATGCACAATAAATATTGACATGATAATTAGTGGGCCAATATTAGGAATTATGATTTCATATTGGTAAATCCAATAACATTAAAAAAAAATCCAAGAATGAAGATGAGAATCCATAAGCCATACTTTGCTCTCGGTACGTTTGGTTGGAGAAATCATGCACTCCTATCAGTTGAATTTGGCCGTTGTAAAATCTCTTCCTCTGAGCTTGCTCACCATCACTCACAACAAACATGGCGTTGATCATGTGGGAGTCTTCATTGAGCAAATCAATCGCTCCTTTCTTAAAAGTGCATTGTGCTCACATTAAACAAACATGGAATCGATCATGTGATATTATTTGACTGTTTTCCCAGGAAGACATTTTCATGCTATTTGCACCAAATATATCAGCCATTTAAAACATCACCATCACTATGAGTGTTTTGAAAGCCTCCACTGATAAAGAAACTGCCCCGAAACCAGCCACTAAGAAAAATTTGGGGCTTGTTCCCATCGCTGCTGCATTTGAAAAGTGCAAACATTTTCTTTGCCAGAGATGACCCAACGGCTAAACGATCTGTGATTTCATCATGGAAATAAAGGGGGCTTGTTGACCAACCCTTTACTTTTGTTGAGGTCACTGGCTTTTGTCGTCTAATAAACCACTTGCTGCTATCATTTGTACTTTCGAGACGCTGCTATTTTGTGTATGTATGTTTGCCAGCAAAATACAATGTGATGTACCATTCCATACACTGATAGATGAAAATATGTACAGTACATAAGCTGCACTGCTTATTTATGGACGTGATGTCATCTGACCACGTGGCTGGATGACAACTTCAAACTAAAAACAAACTTTAAATTATAAGGACATCTGTTTTTTTTATTTTATTGTTATAATAGTGATGTAATATTTGAGTATTTTTTTCCACCAGGTGTGTACAAACTTTAAACTCTTAATTAAAAATAATAATAAATTAGTGGTTTTGTCTTGAGCAACAGGGATGTATCGTATCAATTTAGAAAATATACACATATGTATATAATGCAATGCGTTTAAGGCAGTTATTTATTTGTATATTATACAACAATCAGTAGTAAGTGATTGTAGTCCATTCTAACCTCTGAGTGTCTTCATGTGCTGAACAGCCATGCGAAGAACTGTGAGCTTGTCCAGTTTACGGGACATAGCATTACAAGTGGGCACCAGTGATGCCAGCTCATCAATAAAGCTGTTCATCTTGTCCCTTCGCCGTTTCTCAATCTGGCTGTGAGCCTCTCTGTGAAGAAGCATAGAGGAAATTTAAGCATTAACACGTGATCAACATTTCTGCCTATTTTCCAACAGTCACTGAAACATAATTTATGTTTGTGCATTTTGTCAATTTGAAATTATGTTTTTAACTCTTTGACTGCCAAAAAACGTTAAATGACGTTTAGTAAAAACCTACGGAGGGCCGCCAAGGATGTTAAAAGACGTTCTCCAATTTTTTTTATTTTTTGGGGGGGAAACAGGTGGAGGAAAGCCTTGGCCAGCTGTGGTGAAAGTTTCAAGCAGATTTAGTTCGCCTAATGACTATTTTTGGCCCCTAAATGGCAGGAATTACTCTCTTTTGACAAGATTGGGTAGACGTCAGTAGAAGACGTGAGGCGGAGCTAGAGGGGACAATGGCTGGGGAAGGGAAGAGAACATGGCGACCGGTTGCAAGCAGCTCACGCTTGAGCAGTTTTTTTCAAAGACGAAAAGCATCGACCAACGCTAAAGAGCACATTGATATCGATGATGATGGTGGTGACTCCGAGGTTGGAAGTATTGACGCGGCAGTAGAAGACGTGAGGCGGAGCTAGATGGCTGAAGAAGCGAACAATGGCGACCGGTTGCAAGCAGCTCACACTTGGGAATTCCGAGGTTGACGCTGAAGTTGCAAGCGTTGACGCGGCGGCTATGACGACGTCATAAAGGTTCACCGGCTAGCGATGCTAACACCGGAATACGCGGAGCACAACCGAGCACGCTCAGGCGGACGTTCAATCGGACGACGAAGAGTGCCCCGAGTCCAATGCATATTCATCGGAGTAGTGGGTACAGTCTGCTACTTGCTATTCCCCGGAAAAAAAGGCCGTCAAGAAAGTGTAACGTCTGCACGCGAAAGGAGCCATCGCAAGTGAAACTAGTCTGTTGTGCAAATCCTGCTGCGTCTCCTTGCACGCATGGGAGCGTTACAAAAAGAAAAACTGTATTTGAAACATCCACATAATTGTAAATAGTACCACAGTTGCACACATTTGTAAATAGTTTGCGAAATTGTTTTGTCAAATTGTTACACTGTTGAATGGAAATAAACGTATTTTGCAACCAAAAAACACTTTTTCATTGTTGGTGATAGCGTTTTACAGAAGTAAAGCACTATTTAGGTGTTTGTGGCATCATTCATGGACAAAAAGAAGTGTACAATTCACTAGAGTGCATGAAATAACATCGTTTCACAAAAAGCTTTTTCTCCGATTTTTGTTTCAAAACAGAGCATTTCGGTGAAACTAACCATTTTCTATTGTTGATTACTGAAGAACGGAATAAGGTAGAAACAAACTTTTTTTTCTGATGAAAGATGAGAGTTCAATCTTTCATTTGGTAGTATGTGTGTTTCCATAGTCCAAACACAACATTTTCTGTGGACCTTGAAAGATCAGTCAAAATGCTTAAATCGGCTGGCACTGGCGACATCCCGTTTCTGAAAACGTCTGGCAGTCAAAGAGTTAATAGAGGGATGGCAATTAAAAGACACTAACCATTACCAAATTTTTCGGACTGTAAGTCACACTTTTTTTTTTTAAATAGTTTGGCTGGTCCTGCGACTTATACTGATGTGCGACTTGTATACATAAAGGTTTTCCAAACTTTTGAAAATGTTTATTGGTGGTTCCCCTTTCAAAACAAAGGATTTAATCATAGCTCTATGTTTCTGATGGGCATCCAGTGATAATGTCAGGAAGTGGATACGTTTCAAACAAACCCACCAGGCTAAGCGTCTCAACTTGTACTGCCTGACACACAAACTGTGGTCTCCTTTTTTGGGGCACGCTGAATAACCAAACAGCACATTTGAAAAATGTTTTTGAATAATCATAGTGATGCAATGCGTGCTCGGAGTGCATTTTCTAACATATCCACACTTATGGAATATGCATTTTGCGTGAAAGTCCAAGCTTTTCTGTTCTTGGTCTTACACTTTCCAAAAAATGTGACATACTCGATGATGGATTTTTCGACTGGTGTGACTTAAACTATCTTACAATCCGAAAAATACAGCAGTCTTAACGACCTAAAAAGAATGACAAAAGTAGGAATGTGAAATGTATCTCTCAGTCTGATTTCATATTCAAGACCTGAGAAACATACCTTTAACATTACCATGATCACCTGTTCAATCTTTAATTTCAGCATTACACTCACATCTTTCCAGAGCTCTACTCTCCTGATTAATGACTCTTAAACACATCGTCTCTAATCAGGCAAAACGACAATTTATGTGGGCGGAAAAGCAACACACAACAACAGAGAAAAAAAAAAGTTATATACCTGGCATTCTTTATTCGGCCAGGATGGTCACTGAGAAAAGAAAAATATGTGCAGTGAATACAAGGTCACAAATATTCTTCAAGAGTTGACGTTCCTGGCCAAATTATATATTTTGACAGTACAAATTAGGGCTGAACAATTTTTGATCATTATCACGATTCCAGAAAACCTAATAACGTGATTGTCAAAGCTGTTTTTTCTTTGCAGCAGCAGCAGTCCTGACTGACCTAGATTCTGGTGTATCAACTATCTCACACATAAATGCTGTCTCCCTTCTCTTCCGCCAAGGTCACCAATCTGAAGCAACATGAAACTCATGGCAGGTCATGCAAACCAACCAGCACCGAGCTGCTGCTTGCTAACTGGGGAATACTTTGCAGTGACACGCACCACACCGAGGCACAAGCTACGAGCTGCGCCTGCTAATTGGCACAGCTAAACACCATTCTCCCGCAGTGCAGAGCCTCTCTCCAAAGTAATTAATCATCACCTACGTGGCGGCAAATAAGATTCATTTGTAATAAGCATTATCGCTAAAGGCAAGCGAGGAGTAGAATCACGGACAGAGGGAGGACAAAAGGGCAATGTTAATTGCTAAGCTAGTATTGTGTAAGCAACATACACCAGAAAAAAACGCTTTGGTGTACAGTACATTTTTTACAGAAGTCAAATCAGCAAATTAGCAGGTAAATTAATAAATATCTAGAGCAGGGTTGTGCAATCCCAGGTCCTCTAGGGTCGGAACCCTGCAGGTTTTAGTTAGTTTGTGTTTGTTGAATGTTTCGATGGGAATGAATAGGATTTTTTTGTTGTGCAAAATGTGACATTTTGGGAAAACTGTAAAATGTTGAAATGAGAAAAATAGTACTCCACAAGGCATGAATCTTTGGAATATGGTGAAGTTGGAATAATGAGAATCGGTTACGAAATGGGGAAGTAGAAGCATGTCCCAATTTGTTTTTTTTTTTTAATTGTTTATTTATTTTAAAGTTAGTGGTTTAGAATAATGTGTACACAACCATCTTTGCACTGTCTGCCCAACAAATAGACCCCCTCCCATAACTAAGAGGCAAAGTTACTTAATTACAGGAAAAATGGGAGCTACAATATGTAATTGGCTCAGGTCAGAGAAATTAAACAAATTAAGGAGTCCATTTGAACTCTTGTTACCAACTCTCTCACTATAAAAATTTGAAAAATTGCATGTCCTAGGTTCTCTGAGCAGTAGTGAAGATTATCTTACAACGTGTGGCAACGCCACCTTGTATAAAAAGGCCTCCACCTAATATAATATATACAAATATACCCTATGTGCACTTGATAAATAAACACCCCTGGCCAATATACTGTGAGAGGAAGTACGGTATGTGAGCGTGCTGCACATTCACCTGCTCTAGGCTAAGCAAATGATTCGTTGACTAATACTGCCACATCACAAGTCAACAATTCCTATGTATTTTAAGTACAGACCCTACATTTTTTTTTTCAGAAATGTATTACTGAATGTAACATTTTATGCAATGACGGCATCTTACCTTCCCAGTTTATCTTTGTCTGGGTCCATATCACTAATGAGGAGGAGAGACAATACCAATTTTAGGAACATTCAAATAAAATGCAAAAGTGCAGGAAAGCTTGGTATATATTTTTTTCACTCAGTACAGTAAGTTTACGTTTATAAAGAATCCACTGAATCTAATATATTCAATGCATTGTGATTGCTGAATGTTTGAACTTACTCAAATGAGAAGCCATCGATCCTGCAAAGAAACACAAATTGATAGGTCAGTTCTTATTGTGTATTCATGTTTACAGACCTTCAATTTTCTTCACACAATTATGCTGCAAATGCTAATAATTTTTTCACAAAAAAAATCAATTGGAAAAAAAGCATGTAGAGTTTGTCATTCAATTATTTCTTGTTGCGAAAACTATGCACCAGGGAATAAAGTGTAAGTCCGCCACTACGTATGCATGTATATTATACATACACTTTTGTTTTCTCTTTACGTTTTCTTTCTTTCTTCGTTGTTGTTCCTTCTTTACTCACTGATATTCTGTGGTGCTGCCCTTCCTCTTCCGAGTGTAGTCCATGCCAGGAGTGCTGATAGAGCTGGAAATGAGGTCGGTAGAGCTGGGGGACATGAAGTCAGTCATTGTAGAGGAGATGTCCATCCTTTGGTCTGCCATCAGGTCATCTGACAGAAAAAAGCACAATTGCTGATATGGCACCACAGCTGAGGAAAACATGTAGGCATTAATACGTCTGATGAGATTGTAGAAAATCTGTTGCTCAAGACAGTACACCATAAAACTCCACTTTTAATATGTATTTTGCCGTTACGGAATGCACCCTAACTTTTGTTTTTAGCAGATAGGAATGCTACACTGCAAAATTTTATACTCTTATGATCAAATAAAAACAACACGTTCCTCAAGATGTAGACCGTTTGTTTAGCGGCCTATGATTCTCCAAGTACGCTCAATCAGACGAGTAATGACATGGCAGATGCAGTGATTTAGTTGCCAACATGCTTAACAATGACATTAGAAAGTAAGGATTATTTTTAAATAATTATTATTAAACTGGTAGATCATTATTCTAATAACAGTCTGTGTAAATCTGGTTTGTCGTCATTTCAATCCCAATCAATGTAGACTCTTCATTTAAATCACGAATAAAAACAAATCAAGAATAAAAATTTAAAAAACAGTCTGCTTACGCTGTACTAAAACACACAAGCGTAAAACCGGCCAAGTCTAAGTTAATACATTCTTAAAAGCTTATGTATGGAATTAACTGACAAAGAAGAAATGAAGGCCATTTTCGCTGTAAATATGCGGTTTTATTTTGCAAATATGTTTCAGTTATTTTTAAAAACTAAACAAATACTTTTTTTAAACGCTATTTTATCCAGTTTACAAAAACGTTTTTTTTCAATTTCAGTATTACTTAATTTATTCCTTTTCGTTAATTATACAAAAGTCCGGTATTGTGTCTCTTAAGTCTGTTAGAGCTACTAAACGCAGAAAATTCTATTTAGAATTGTGACTACCATCTGTTGACGAAAAATGAAACTGCACACACCCTTCTTCACGTACACAATGCTCACATTACGTCACATCTGGAGCGGGAGGGCAGGATATTCGAACCCAAATCCAGTCTGAAAACTATAGGCCAAAGGCTTGCAGGAGCACCCATTGTGAACAGCTAAAGTGTTAATCTACGAATTAGAAGATATTTCAGTGACTCACCACAGATGTTCATCACAGCCTCTGTGTTAAAATCATCTCCTTCCATCCACTCTTGAGCCCTCAACTGCAAGCAAACAAACAAACAAAGAGACAAAAATAAATAAACCGTCTGACTGCAACTATGCTTTGCATCTGAAAACGTACATGGAAAAATGCACGTAGTATAGAATTACATCATGTAGTCAGCTCTATTGTTTGTGGAATCAACAGGAAAATAATTCTTGCTAAGGGTGTTAAAGGGGATACTTGACTCACTGAGCCATTTTCAGCAGTAAAAAGTTAATATTTTGTCCAGAATGAATTTGATAACTTAATTTTGATTTTTCATGTACAATGCTTTAAAAAAAAAAAAATTCCACTTGCTGTCAACTGAAGATGACGTCACCTGTGCTGAGGAGGTCGGTAACGACCAATCACGACTCAGTTTGCTGACCAACTCCAGAAAACAAGTGTGGTGATTGTTTGTTCCCTACTTCCTCAGCACGCGTGTTGCCATCTTCAGTTGACAGCAAGTAAAAAAAATTAGTTTTTAAAGGTGTTAATTGTACATGAATAGTAATGAAGTTATCAAATTAATTATGGACAAAATATTAACTTTTAACAGCTGAAAATGGCTCAATCAGTCAAGTATCCTTTTTTAAAAAATAAATTCGGTGATTAATCGCAATATTACAGCGCGTAATATTCTCGTACTGATTCAATATGCGGCAACAACAAAATATGTAAAAAATAATAATAATAATAATAATAAACTATTTTCACGACTATAAGGCGCACTTTAAAAGTCTTAAATTTTCTCACAAATCAACGGTGCGCCCAATAGTGAGGTGCGCCTTTTGTGTGCACTAAAGGTGCAGCAATTAACCGGTTTTACGGTTAACCATGGTTTTTAAACGTCAAGATTAAATAACCGCAGCCGTTCAACAACACTGGTTATTTCCGCTCACGCCCCAGTGAGTGGACGTGGGGGAAAGGAGAGGCCGAAACAAGGCAGCGGCGAGCGAGGCGGAGGTCCCACGGGGCGCGACGGTCGGGCTTCTCGGCCGTCGCTGCCATCGCCGCCACCTGGAACCACCGGCACACCGCTTGCCGCTCCGTCGCCATCGACCAACCGCCATCCTTAACTATTTCTTCAGTTTGTTTGTACAGCATTAAATTAAAAAATATATATGCGCAATTATATTCTATGATTAAGTATAGATCATTTTATAACAGCTATGTTATGAAAAATAGGTGGCAGCCTATTGATCTTTCGCAAAAGCTCCGCCCCCCCTTAGTTACTGTTGCTAGTCCGTCAAGCTTGGTGACTGCGATGGCACAAGCCAAGACGAGGAGACTGTGTTGGTGATTTCTTTTGAAGCAATACCAGTGCAATATCCTCCAGATCGAGGCAAATGGGTTTACAATACGCTGTGGAGGGTTATATTCATAATATTAAATTATCCAGTGAAGGGGAAACTACAACTATTTAGGCAAAAGCATACAGGTCGCAAGCTAAATCTGAGAAACCCCATGACCTCTACCTCAGATGTAACCAGCACAGCATTGTGGACCAGTCGTGCTCTTGTACTGCCGGGTAAGTTTTCTTACTTATATTAGTCTAGTATTGTGAAAATATGAGGATTACTGTTAGGTCAGCAAGCTAGCTAAACCGGTCGTATGCAATGCTATATTAATCGAATGCATGGAACAAGAATTTTGGAAAATTAAGGTAAGTGATGAACCACAAAGTGTTTCTGATATGAGAGTGTGAAAGAGACATTTGAGTTACCTCGATAAGAAATAGGAACAGGTCCCCTTGACTGGCCGAGTACTATATAGAGCAGTGTGGTCGGCCTCAATCTTGTGTGGTCTCTGGTAGATAAGTAATGTGCTCCCAATCTGGTCTGATCCCTAAGTAACAGGTGAAGCAAGTGTAATTCTGGAAAAAAGATGAAAAGATCAGTGAGAATGAAATCAAAACCCTTCTATTTCAAAATAACAATGCTGGATTACAGACTGAATTTCAAGTGCAAGATACTTAAAGATGCTTTCCGGTATTGAAAATGTTGTTAAAGCTTTTTCTACATCATGCATGCCCCACCAATGCCCAGATGACTGCAAAGTGGCTTTATGACTGTGACTGCGCCTATGAGTTTTTATCTTCCCCTCAACTGTGGAGTGTTGCTGTGGAGGTTGATGTCACGCATGTCCCCTCAGCTATGTAGTGTGGTGTTAGCGAGCATATGACACAAGAGGGAAGGGAACGAGCAGAGCCCAAACTCCAGCTCAGCCTCAGACTTCAAGAAAACAAACAAAAAACGACACAGAGGCTGCTGTTGCGCTTTAGGGCAGAGGTGGCAATCCCCAGTAAAAACAAAAAAACAAAAAAAAAGACAGGAAATTCCATAATTCACCTTCAAAGTTCCATACAAGAAAAAGCACCATTACAATTTATCTATGTATGTCTATATTTCGGCCAGTTTCGCCTTTTTTCCCCAATATGTGTTTGCAATTAATCTAGACGTATTCTTTACATAAAATATCTTGACCATAATGCAAGACTGAATGCAGCTGGAATAACACAGAGAAACAGGGAGGGAGCCTAGTTACTGCTAGATAATGCATAGGATAAATAACATCACATCTTTGAGACAAAATCCCCTCTATTGTTTATAAAAAAAAAAAATTAAAAAAGAGAGAGAGAGAAAAAAAACTAAGAAAGTATTGTACAGTATGTTCAGAATTGAAAGGGGTGGGGATTTGAAAGGAATATAGTGACAAGAATGTTTAAGTACACGAAAAGTACTACTGTAGTAAGAAGCGTCAGACTGGCAGTTAAAGAAAGGCTGGATTATTAAATTTTACTAAAACAAGGATCTAGGCTAGGAAGAAGAAAACCACAGTGCCAGGCTCACAGAAAAGAACTAGTGCTGGAGTAAAAACTGGGTCAGCAAGGCCAGCCTCAATTTCCATCCCAAATCTATTCTTTCCTAAAATCACTGCGTCAACAAGTCATTAAGTTTCATTTTCCTGTTTTACAGTCGACACCCATTCAGAAAACCTGCAACAAGCCTATTCATGAACAAATGTTTCTTTCAGGCACAAAAAAACTTCCCACCTTCATTCAACTAAAACAGATGCAGATGTGAAATAAATGGTTAAATGGATTTTACAGCTTGCGATCCAAACCATATCCATTTAACCATTTAACACAATCTGCGGATTGGTGAAAAAAAACAACAACTTTCTATCTCCAGATTTTGACCCGAGTCTAATCAGTCCATAAAATTTGTTCCAAAACCATTACGGCTCATCACCGTACTTCTTTTCAAAATCCAATATGGCCTTCAAATTATTTGCTGAGTGGTTTACATCTGTACTTTAGCCTATATTAAATCTCACAAATTCTTCTTCAAACAGTGGATTATGATGATGCATTCACACACACCCTGTGGAGGTTGACACTTTTTTCTTTGGGTGTTTCTTCACAGCTCTCAAAATGTTTCTGTCATTTACCCTTGGCCGAGCTGTTCGACATCTGTTGCTCAGTACACCAGTAGTTTCTTTCTTTTTCATGACATTACAAATATACGCAACAAAAATATAAACACAACACCTTTGTTTTTAATCCCATTTTTCATGAGATTAACTCAAAGATCTAAATCTTTTTCCACACACACAATATCACCATTTCTCTCAAATATTGTTCACACACCCTAAATCTGTTATAGTGAGCACTTCTCCTTTGCCGAGATAATCCATCCCACCTCACAGGTGTGCCATAGACTGCCCACAATAAAAGGCCACTCTGAAAGATGCAGTTTTGACATTTCAGATCTGATTAATCTAAGCGAATAAACATGCATTCTTTACAACTGTGAAAACAACTGATATGTATTTTTATTGTATTTTGTGTTTGTTAAAACCACATTTTAAGATTGCGCCTGAGACTCTACGTAAATGGCTTATAATATCATGAATAAATGGGAATAATTTAAAACCTTTTTTACATTTTTACAAAAACATGTTGGGCCACCAGGGGGGTTCTCTAATCTCTAACACCAATAAGTAGGGCTGCCACTCCCATTCGACCCACAGTGCTTATGGCACCGTTGTCCGTGGACCAACACTATTAACAGTAGAAAAAGAGAAAATATCCATTACTCACACAGTTGAAGAAAAGACAGCTAACACAAGGAACAAAGGTGTTATTAATATGCTCTCGCCACACGTGTGAGTAACTCCAAATGATACTGGTAACACAAGAACTTTAATAATGGGCTTTAACGGTAATTTAGCTAAACTGGTCCAGTGGTTTGGGTGAGCACCAGGATTCAAATTAGACTAACTTTTTTTCTTTCTTTTTTTAACTATGAGTACAGTGACCCTTAGGCTGAAATTTTAGGGATGCAAGGGGCATACACTTTAAATCAACTTGTGTTAATGTTCACATTTTCAGTCCGTTTCACTATATTACCGATAAATGGGCTGAAGTGTAAAGTAAGAGTTTGTCAGCAACAAAGAAAAATTCAAGAATAACTGAAAAACAACCCCCCCAAAAATAATCAACAATTCACACGTGTGTGACTTGCACTCAAATTTTTTCCCGAACAATACAGGGTAAAAGAAATTGCACCATTTAACTATTACTGTCAGAAATCATTCAACGTCATGATGTGCTTTAATCTCACAAGTTTCAGCAAGCTCTCAGTTTTTTACCATTTTGAACAAGAATGAGGAATTTCAAATTGTGTTCACATTTTTAGATCCAAATACAGCTGTCATGGCTTCTCTGAGAAATACCATTGATATTCTAATCTAAAATATTCTGTGCAGAATTACAAGTAAATGTGGAAATAATTAGGTGCTAAACTATTTTTTCAGTTTGTACAGCAGTAAATTTTAAAAAAGCACAATTATTGCAAAATTAAAATGAGGCAATAAAATGTGATCAGAACAATGATAAAATGAAAGATTAAAGCAACTCTGTTGGTTTGGGCGATGAGATTCATATTTATATTAACAATCAAAAAAAATTACTGTTCTTTATTTGGCACACTTAGTGATCTGCTGCCTGTAAACATAGAAATGCATGTGGACATCATTCCAAGGGGCATTGTCCTTTTTTTTTTTATGATACTGAATATCATGTGACATGTACCATAAAAGTTGTTCAACAAAACAATCAGCCTCTAATAACATCAAGAGCTGCTGTTAACAATTTGACCATTTCATGTTGCAAAATGAAGTAACCAAAGTTTAACAAAAAAAGCTCTCAACAGTCAATATGATGCAGTGCAACTTTTACACCGCAGCCAACTATTTCCATACACCACCAATAAACTACGACTATTTATTTGCAAACATGAGGAAAGGAACTACTTTAAATCACTCGTTATGTTACATGTTGGCAGTTGTAATTATCTTGTTTTGTCTTTGTTCTGATGCCTGTAATCTCTTTAAACTGGTTTTGCTTGGTAGTACACATTTCCTAAAATATTCCAATCCTGCTCCGCATCTAAATAAATATTACTTCCAAGTGTGGCTCAAATAAAACTGACATCCAACCTATGATTTTTTTAAATGCCACCACTTCAACAAGACACAATATTTGGCCCATGTTGATATATCTGGTACTGTGTAGTTACCACAAACTTGAATGTGACCCAAATAAAACTGTGACTCGTGTTCTGCTCATTACATATGATATAACAATTTAATAGTGTGATTACAAAAAGTGTAGCTTGTGAGCTACAAGCAACACAAAGTTTTGTGCATATGATTTTTTTTTTATTATAACCAATTACTTATGGTACTGTTCTGCTGAGTCACAGGGACATTTCTCTGATCATGATGCCTTCCTGGCAAGATTGATGACAATGACGGTTGCTATTCTGGGTATTGGCAACAATGCCGACCGAACAACAGAGATCTTTCCTCCCCCCCAAAAAAGTTCACAAAATACCAAACAAAAACAAAACTTACCTACAGCGAAAATTATTAAACTGACTTTTCAAAGCATCGGCTATGAATGCATGACATGGGCTGTGATCACTAATTACAAGAAAAATGTGTAATTACAAGAAAAATGTGTAACAGCCCAAATGTAACAAAAAATCTGATCATGCAGGCTTCAAGTGGACGAATACAAGTGTAACACTAAAGCATAAATAAGCCTTGAAACATTTGGAATCGTGAGTCTCCTCCGAAGCCACTACAGTTACATATTAAAACCCAGAATTTATGAACATCATATGGAAACATCTGCAGAGAGAACCAACCGTGCTGGCGTCATATTTTCATAGCTAGTGCCAACCAACACTGTCGCGACTTTCATTACCAAATATGAGCCTGTCGTATCGAGGCATTTCGAGGTTAAGGGTGGGCTGCCACCACACCTCGCCCCGTGCTTTACGGAAATAGTTCATGTAGGCTCTTGAAGTTTTCGCAACAGAGACGATGCTGTCGAAGAAAACGTGCACTAGTTGCTCGCGAAGGCCTGTTTACAAAGCTAGCGTGTTAGCTTTAGGTAGCATTGTTCACCTGGTCGTTAGCACCGGACACGGCACTATTTAACAAACATACAGGCAGGGGTTACAAATTCCAGAGCTGCTTTTTAAGATTTGGTTAGCCATATAAACGTAAAGCCAACCTATGGTAATTTTGCGTTAATTTCGCCACGTTATAATTTATCCCAATAGACTAATAATAGCATTTGACTACTAGCCGCGGAACGCTCGCTGTCAAGAATTGGCCAGCGAGCTAATGTCCCTCCTTCCCAACGCTGGGAAAACATCGACGACATACATCATGGATGAACCCCGGAGAAGCAGAAAAGTCTTCGATATATAACACAGACACTACGCATGCTGGTTTTCATTTAATACTTACATTTGGTCCGCTAGGATTTGACTATCCATTGAAGGCCACTGGGTAATGTGTTATAGAAAGTAAAAGAACTGTGACATAAACGATTTTCAATCGGTGACCCAGTTTCTCTTCACCGTCATGCCTGTCGGACCACTAACCTAGTTTCCCAACCAATGGCAGTCGTGCTAGCACCATTGGTTCTCCTCTGGCCAATCAGAATGACGCAATAGGATGGTAAAAGATGACGAGCGTTGTAGTTGACCAATTACAGCCTTCAGTCAAACGGAATGCCGAGGCTACTTGCGTGTGTGCGTGGTGACCACTGCAAGACGAGTGAGGTTGACTCACGACGCGAGGTGGTGCTGTGGATCTGAAGACCTAGTTTGATGTATGTTGTCACGTAAGCTAGGGTGGGCCCGGGTGGCACACATGACTGTACTGTAACGTGACCCGTGTCATCAATGGGGAATTAAAAATAAACAAATACGACAAAGTGGAGTGGTTTGCAAATTTGGAATCACGTCTTTTGACAACACTTTCCCAACTTTTGAGGTCAAGCAAGAGGTGGTCAAAACTAGTACTGCAGCAGTAAAAAAATTCAAGTTTTCAGACAGACAGAATGCCATAATTGTTTGTTAGCTTTTCATCTCTTTTTGATCAATGCAATTTAAAGGAACACTTGACTCATTGAGCCATTTTCAACACACACACAAAAAAAAAATAGCCCACCGAGCACTTTTCGGTCTAAAATAAGTCTACAGTCTAAAAATAAAAGTTTTTTTTAGACGTCTAAGCTTAAACGTCTAATAGAAGTCTACGTCTACCCCTCCCCTCGTATATTCTTGGACGTTTAAATAACCGATATTAGACGTCTATTTATAGACGTCTTAAATTAGACGTTTATTTTTTATACTATTTGTATACGCCTCGTCTAATCTTAGAGATTTAAATATGATCGATGTTTGCTAGATGTTCACTTTTATACCAAATTTAAACTCCATTAGACGTCGTATAGATGTATGTTAAACATATTATTCACAACAAACCAATATTAAAGGAAATTAAAGTTGTCAAAATTGAATGTTAAATCAGGTTGTTTTAAAAAAGGGAAGAAATTTAACCTGTGATACTTACCTTGATGTAGTTTTAGAATGACAATTCACCTGACGTGTTTTTGGAACTTTTAATTAGTAACACCAATGTCATGCTTATTTTACCACTGGATATGAATACATCTCTTGGTGATAACATTAACCAAACTATCCTACTTAAATCTAAATCAATACATTGTTTTTCAAACATTATCACAAACATTTGAATGTGGAGATATATTTTAAATTTCTTTACACGTTTTTAAACATATTGCAATGAGAAAAAAACAACAACTATATTGCCAATATAATATAAACATATGTTTTGTTTTAAAATTAGGGTGGAAAAGTGGCTCAAAGTCTAATACACAAAATTACAAAAAATAGTTTAAAAAACAAATCCAGACACTGCCTCCCTGCGATGCATAAACCAAAACACAGAAGAAGAAGAAGAAGAAAAAATACACCAATTTCTAATTTCCCAGGACATGTCAAAAGTCTCCAGAATCTTTATTTGTCCACTGTTCACTCGCAGCTTTAATTGGCCTGTCTGGGGCGTTTCTGTGTGGAGACTCAACGTTTTACTTCCAGCCAAGCCATGGAGGCGAGCGAAAATCAGTGCCATTTGCAAATATAGCTGTGCTAACGTGTGCTTCTGATTGGTTGGCTGCTTTTACGCTCGATCCTGTTGCATGCTTCTTTGAACGTCAGTTTGAATGTTGTCTTTACAAACAGCAAAGAAAAACCTTTTGACCATACTGTATTCAAGGATTTTGTGTGGCTGCGTCTTCAGGGTGGATCATCTTAACAATTGGGTCTTGTTCCTGTCAATCAATCTGCCTTAAGGACGTCGTGAGTGCGAAAATCATACTTGCAACATTAGTCACTTCTGATATACAGTGCTGTATAGGTGGTTTAGCTAATAACTTGAGTACTTTGTCCTCCTGTTGCACATGAGTGTTTTGTGGTGACCTAAGGTAGAAATGATCAATAATAATTTTACTGTATACTTACATATTATATGTAATATTTAGAAAGGCTCGGATTTACATGTACATTAACTAATCACCAATTTGGCTAAAGGTTTGAAATCAGAGAAGATAGTATATCAATTCATTATGTACAATATGTCTAATAATAATAATAATAATAAATAGTAGCATCCTAAACAGCTGATGCACGAGCCATAATCATTACATACATTTAAAAAAAAAATGGTGGCAAGCATAAAATAAATAAAAAGCTAACTAACTCCTTAACCGCCTCACACTTTAACCTTAACGTCTGTGTCAGAAGCAATTCTCTCTAATTATTTAAAGAGGAAAATAACACCATGATGAAAACTTAACTGCAAGCTAAGCTAGCAGATAAATTTTCAATGTAAACGGTCACGGATGAAAACAATTAAATGAAAAAAACATTGCAGGACTAAACATTGCAGGACTAAACATTTCAATAACGTGGCCTCGAGCACTCACCTTTTCTGTTTCTTTGATAAAGTGTTTTTTGTTTTCGAAGCAATATGTGTCGACGTTTACCCCGTCCCCTGATGACTCTTTTTTTAAAATTATGATTATTATTGAACATACAATAATACTAAACAGTGTAACAGCCAGGGGGGGAAAAGAAAGTTCTACAAAAATATATTATAATGTTCACATAAATATAAGGTTTTGCATGCTTTCTTGTTTGTGGAATATCCAATAGACTTAATATATTGTCTGATTTAATTTTCAAACATGAAAAAATTAGGTCTCCGGTTAATGTATCGACATTTTTGTGAATGCCATTTTACCAATATTAGAACAAGATTGATATAAAATGCCTTTTTACTTCCAGATGGATCATTATTGAAGCCAAACAGTATATTTTCAAAACAGAGAGAAAGCTGTGGTTATATAATAATGAAAACAGAATTATAAATATCTTTCCACAACTACAAAAAAAATTGCCAACAGTTAATTTTTTAATTTCATATTTACTTGATTAATTGTATCGTCTAGATTCGGGCTAAAATATAGACCAATTATAGACGAACTAATTTCGGTCTAAATTTAGTCGAGACGTCTAATAGACGTCTATGGGTCAGTGGGTATTTTGTCTATAATTAATGTGAAAACACTATTATTAAAAACTAATTTTGCCACTTGCTGTCGACTTAAGATGGCATCACCTGTGTTGAGGAGACAGGTCACGACCATCACGACTCAGTTTGCTGACCAAATCAAGAAAACAGGTGAGCCGTGATTGGTCGTTACCTGTCTCCTCAGTTCATGTCCTCTTCAGTTGACAGCAAGTGGGAAAATGTGTTTTTGAGGGTATTAATTGTACATGAAAAATAATGAAGTTGTGAAATTAATTCTTGGCAAAATGTTAACTTTTTACTGCTGAAACTGGCTCAATGAGTCAATTAAGTATCCCTTTAACTACTTGACAGTACTGTACTAGCCATACAACGTTTTTTGGGGCCAAGAGGTGTTATTTATTATTTTCCTACATTTTACTCCAAGAGACCAAGGATGGAGCAGCTCAGCAACCCATTAAGCACTTCTAATATAGACAGCAAACTAGGTTTTACACGATCAGGATTTTTTGGCTGATCAGCTGTCAACGAGTTTGAAAAAATAATAAATCACTGATTCGATCAGAAAATGAAGCAATATATCTATTTAAAAAACAACAACACACGTTTATTTTTAATCTACAGTCGACTGGGACTGCCCGGCCCACAAATATTAAAATCCATATATAATTGACGTCAATTGAAATGCTAATAAACATTAAATAACACCTAATGTCTTATTTCCTGGTGCCGATCAATGATATTGATCGATCAGACTTTACAGTCGATCACTCGATCACCGATTTTGCTAAATATTCTCCGATATGGCTTAGCCGATCAGATCGGTGTAAAGTCTACAGCAAACTGAACCAATTAACATCAGTGGCAGATCTACTTGGTATCCGTGCAGAGCACATTTGATAAAAATATGTCTTTAGAATAGAATGTTGGATTTTTACAGTCAATGTCAGTTATATCTATTATTTTCACACCATAACAAGCAAACAACATTAAATGAATTTTAATAATGAAACCCTGATTGCAAAGGGGGTTGCAAGACCACACCTGGTAGACAGCCTTCCCTTCTCTGCTGCACAGTACGGAACTCTGTTGCACTAGAGAGCAACGTCACACACCACAATGGGAGCTCCCCAGCACTCCTCATGTTGTCAGTCCTGCTCCTGTTCAGAATGACTCCCACTCCCGTACTGCTCTCATTTTGGAGGTCAGTTACATTATAAATGACTGCACTTTTTTCAAATTTTTTTCCCCTACTGGATAATCCCGCTCCCATCTGTTCCTGTGAACTTTTTAATTTGTACCGTCCCAATCCCGTAATAAAAGCTGGTGTTTGTGTACAGTATTATTTGGGCAAATGTTCTTGGCCAGCTTTCCTCCACTGTGCAGGAAATAAGAACGTCGCTAACATTCGGACCACAGTTTCCATTCGTTTCCAGAGGAAAAATCCTTAAATATGGGGCCTTTGACAAGGTTGAGGGAATATGTAGTTCAAAATAGCAGTCAGTGTTAGCACCAAATCAGGACTCTGGTAGAAAGCAAAGAAAATGTAAGAAAAAGCCTACTTTGAACTTTGAAATTTATTTGGAGTTGATCAATGGCACTTAACAGGCAAGTCTGAGCAGATTCCTCTTTAACAGAGTTGAATGTGATCATTAATTGTGAACACAGCCACATTACAGTTACATGGGGGTCTGAATGCGTGAAACCACATTATTACGTACATTAGTTTATTTTTGCTTCCCCTTCCAAAAAGATTTTAAAAATGAATAAATTGAGCTATTCAGCCAGGCCCAAGGCATGAGGCAAATTGTAGTAGTAGCAGTAGTAGTAATAATAATAATGATAATAATAATAATAATAATAATATATTTATTAATTAAAGGTTAGGTTCAGCAACAGGCTTTTTTGTTGTTTTTTGCCTCAAATGGCATATCTATAAATAATGCATGGTCAAATCCGTATTGCACAAGCTTTTATAGGTCACATTTTAAAACATAATTATTATTATTTTTAAATCCAAAAAAACTAACAAACAAACAAAAAAAACTTGAAAAAAAATCAACAACCAAAAAAACCAAAGTAAATAAATTTTAAAAAATTAGCGTCAAATCATCTCTGATCAAATTTGCTGTTGGTGCAATTTGTAAAAATGAGACTCACAAAATGTGGATGCTGTCTGGTATTCCAATAGAGATGAAAATAAAATAACCCATGCGAGTTGCCAGATAAGTTACTACCACTAGATGACAGCGTTGAGTTGGATAAATCCAAATGTATCGTTATTGTTATTGCACTTTGAAAGTGTTGTACTATTTATCATATCAACATTTCCACAGTTTGAATGAAATAAACAAGTATTAACTTTACAATACAATACATGGATATCACATCTACAGATCAGTTATTGATCAGTTGGCAGATGAGTTTTTGATCACATGTGGGAAATTGAATTTGTCACAGCAGCGATTTTTAAGCACGTCCACGCACGCATTTATAACATTTAGAAACATAGTTCTGTACAAATAATAACATTGGCGCATTAAAATACATTGTGTCTAATCTAAAGTATTTTGATGATCATTCTGCAGTGAATTTACTTTCCACTAGCTTAAAAAAAATGAAAAAATAAAATGTTAAAAAAAAATAAAAATTAAGGGATGGAAGGCATGGCCATTTAAAATTATGTATTTTATATTGTATGCTACAATTCAATGTTTCCCAAACAGGACGGTAACGTTACTAATTCCAAGGCGTTCTTGAACGCATCATGGCTGTCACATGGCAGGTGGAGTTGATGGAGCTCGCGCTACAGTTGAGCGACTACACGGCAGGCAAGATAAGTGAGTGTCCTGTTCGGCTCACCTTGCGTGCGACACTGTGTTGTGTCACTTTGGGAATGTTTGTGTTTCCGCGTGGACCGACTCCTTTCTGCGGGAGGTGTCTACAAAAGAACATATTAAAGGATTTAGTTCGAGAATCGTCTAGAGGTGACGCCTATGTAAGTAACACGAAGCTATGGTGACATTTGTCTTGTTTTGTCAGTTTGTTGTAAGATAATGTGAAGCTTGAATACAATGAAAATGATCGAGTGCAACCGTCTGCGTAGTGAAAACAAACTGTGAGCGTGTTGAAAAAGCCTGGTACAAAATAATCACCATGAGTGTTGAAAAAGGGAAGATAGTTCCCTGCTGAAATAGATGATGATATTTTGCATTATCAGGTATGACTTTTAGGAGTAAAGATGACACATTACTGTGCTGACTTGTTTGTACAGTAGGCGTATTTTTATGGTTGCTTCACTGAATACTAGATATCTCTTTATCACATTTTTTTGGGACACCACTTATGCTTGGAATACACTCACTAATCATTTCTGTCCAACACTTTAACTTAGTCCTTTAGCGAGGCATCCTGTTTTTCAGGGACATTAAAATGTTCTTTTGTTGTTGTTTTGTGTTGAGCAGTACTACATTATAGATTTCACTTGTGCTTTGCAGGTGCCATGTTACAATGGTCTGTGTCACATGGTTCAGACATACTGTAAATATAATTACTAAAAGCAGCCAATGACCACCTTTTTATTTTAGTTTTTTGCAAGAAAAAAAAATCTTATTAAAATTTGAACATTTATTCAAATTGTGATCATTTGATAGCTCTGGGTATCAATTCTTTTATATTCCTCAATCAATTCGAGTTTGATTCCAGTTCGAACCAATTTAGATTTTTTTCACAATTCGTTTCGCTTAAATTCAATCCGATATTGATTAATGGAACATTAATTCTTCTTAAATATCAAGGACATGACAAAAATTCCACAAACATTGAATTACAAATTAAATTTGGCAGAGTCAGTAACTGGTTAAATGATTTAGTTTATTAATGAAAGTAACTTCTTATAATCACTTAAGTTTTACACAAACATAAACAAGGATGAGATGAAAATATTTTCATAATTCTAATTCAGGGTTTTTCCTGGCTCAAATTGAAGCAGATGTGGTATCCTCCTGACTATAATGGATGACTACCGATACCAGGTATCGGCACCAATACCAGTCTTATTTTAAGGTATCTGTACTCACGGCGGTGACCGATACCATTATCAGTAGGGGTGGGAATCTTTGAATGTCTCACGATTCGATTCAATTCCTATTTTTGGGTTTGCGATTTGATACAGAATCGATTTTCGATTAAGAACAATTTTTGATCAAAAATGATTTGATTTAGGGATGCACGATAATGCTATTTTCAACCGATACCGATAAACCAATAAAGTGCAGATGCCGATAACCGATAAGTAAGCCGATAATTGTTTTCAAAATTAACTTGAATACAAATATACTTTCGAGTCCTACTATAAATCTAACATGTCCAAATGCATTGAAACATTGTGTAACGCATCATGAAGCTGAATTTTATTGATATCTCTGCTTCAAAGACAACCAGTAACTCATTTTGAGTTTCCAAAACAAAACAGTCATGTTTTAAAAATGCAACAAAAACTGCCAGGGTAACATTTTGCTGAGATACATTAAAGACAGCCCACATTGGCGACTGCCATGTCGCCACGATGCATCGTCTGTGAACACGAGGTTGCGCGCATTATGACGTCACAAATATGTGACACTACCATAGAAGAGGGGAGGGATTGAGGAGTTTGGCACAACCACATCAGATGAGACCAATGTGGCATGTCTATTATTATCGGAGGATTTCTTAATTATCTGGTTTATCTGTATGACGTCAAATTGGTCGATAATTGCCGATAATTAACGGCCACCGATATTATCGTGCATCCCTAATTTGATTGACAATGATTTTTGCTTCAATCTATAGATTTGCAAGGAATTGTAATGATCTACTCCAGTCTGACTCGCTAATGCTAATTAGCGTGCTACTCGCGTCACTTTTATCACTCATAAGAACGTCTCCACACTGCAAAAAAACAACTTTTATTGGAAAACCTTGATCGTGACTTTTTCCTTCTACTCTCCAATGTGGCCACAACTTAACAGTGTATCAGGCCGCGTGTAACCACACTTCCCCTAAGTGGCGATATCGAGTACAACATGAACAGCCCTCCAAATAAAGGCGCACACAGACTAAGGCAAGACAGTATAAAATAATTAAAATAAAATCGATTTTGGGACATTTAAAATCTATTCTGAATCATACTAAATGAGAATTGCGATTCTTATGAGAATCGATTTTTGGGATAAATAATATATTGGGATGTATAGGTCTTTCTTTAAAATCATCAGTCATTTATGGGTGGGGGATTTTATTTACTAGTGGTATCGGTATTTGATATCAGTAGCAGTGACTACTCGAGTTGCGTATCGGTGAGGAATTTTTTTTTTAACGAACATCCCTAATCCTGACCATGCGCCATGACGTGCATGTATTCTGTAAATTTAACTGACTCACTTTAATTTTTTTACAGGTTAACATACAACAATTCCATGTTTCACTAATAAGCACAATAGTTCCAATAAGAATATTATCATGTTAAAGCATTAATTCATTATCAGTCACTCAGGCTGGAGGTGGCGAGCAAATAAGGTAGAGGTGGCCGCCTCTGAATTTTGTACACAGGAAAAACACTGAATAATTGTAAATATAAATAAAAATATTCTGAATTGTCTTCAAGTCAGGTCTTTCATTAATGTAAGAAATACTTTTAAATTCATGTGAAATCTCAAGAAAACAGTAAGATACAAAAAAATTTAACCTTTAAAATAAAATGTTTTTATTAATTTATGGGAAAAAGAGATTAAAATTAATAGATTCATCGTTTTATGAATCAATATCAGTCTCGAAAAAGAAAACGATTCAATATTGATAATTCAATTTTTGTAAAAACAACAACAAATTAAACCCATCAAAATCATCTTTTAGAGTGGAGGCCACTATTTGAATGAAATATTGTACATCATTTCCGCATCACATTGCTTCTATATTTTCTTCTTGTATTGTCAACTTTATTTATAGCATGTCTTGGTCATTGCAACCTCTAGGATAGAGAACATTTTTAAAAAACTTTATTTTAACAAATGTTTATCTCAGTTTGCTCTTTCATGCACTGTCAGCTTTGCCATATTAAATGATGTGATGTTGCACTGACACATGCTGTGTAATTGCACATCATCAATTTCCGACATGGAAGTGAAAGGCTACGCTCTATGCTTTTGGGGGAATGCGTGTTAGTGCAGATCAGAACTAATGAGTGGCTCCCCTCAGATGAAGCATCTGCTGCATCTAACA